>NW_026521903.1:0-23763 GCF_021234435.1 Artibeus jamaicensis
GTCACAATTGAAGACATTCAGCGCATCTCAGTCTCTAAGCAAGGAGTGAAATATCTGAAGATTTCTAAGTTCCTCCGAAGTAAAATCACTTCATATGTAGTGAGTTTCTCAACAAAGTTGTCTTCACCATGTAGCTACTTATGAGAGAGCTCTCTTTGCTAGAGGAAGAAATGAGCTGTTTCTGAGCGCGAATGTACTGTCTCCTGGACTCTGTTGGAATACCTTTCAGGAATATGTGTTTGGAGTAATGATTGATAGAGAAAGTCATTGGACATTCAGTTCTGCCATCAGGATAGGTGAATAGAAGCTTAAACCTGCAGCGCCATGCAGTGAATTACCCAATTCATACACGCTCCACCAAAGTATTTCTTGTATCCAAAGAGAAAACTGTTGTATATTCATGGACTCTGTAGAACATCACTGGCAGTGAAGCAGTTTCTGGAAATTCCCAAAGAAAGTGAAGCTAGAGTTTGAGTGTTCATCACCAAGTTCCTTTCTCTTTTGTATACACGTAAAGAATACGTTGAAATCCCTGTGGAATAACAAGGTTTGTAAAAGGCGTGTATTCAACTAACTCTGAATGGAGCGCGTTAAACGCTCTTTCACTGTACATTACTATTGAAAGGGGGAGACGCATAATGTCCCTGAAAACACACTGTTTTCACCCATCCTTTTGAAGTAGTTTTCTAAAATGTCTCATTTGGGTGTGTTTCTTAGCAAAGATTAGGTAAATGAACTTTCGTTCAGACAATGAGTGAAGACCAGGAACCAATCTATCCGTATCCACCAGAGTAAGATAGAATGTTGTAGTTTGACCCACAGCACTATTACAGGAGAAATGTTTAGCCAAGAGAAGGACTGCATTCAAATGCTGCAATGGAGTTTTGAACTGAATTGAAATAGTCTAAGTGAATATGAATGTCAAGTCACAATTGAAGACATTCAGCGCATCTCAGTCTCTAAGCAAGGAGTGAAATATCTGAAGATTTCTAAGTTCCTCCGAAGTAAAATCACTTCACATGTAGTGAGTTTCTCAACAAAGTTGTCTTCACCATGTAGCTACTTATGAGAGAGCTCTCTTTGCTAGAGGAAGAAATGAGCTGTTTCTGAGCGCGAATGTACTGTCTCCTGGACTCTGTTGGAATACCTTTCAGGAATATGTGTTTGGAGAAGTGATTGATAGAGAAAGCCATTGGACATTCAGTTCTGCCATCAGGATAGGTGAATAGAAGCTTAAACCTGCAGCGCCATGCAGTGAATTACCCAATTCATACACGCTCCACCACAGTATTTCTTGTATCCAAAGAAAAACTGTTGTATATTCATGGACTCTGTAGAACATCACTGGCAGTGAAGCAGTTTCTGGAAATTCCCAAAGAAAGTGAAGCTAGAGTTTGAGTGTTCATCACCAAGTTCCTTTCTCTTTTGTATACACGTAAAGAATACGTTGAAATCCCTGTGGAATAACAAGGTTTGTAAAAGGCGTGTATTCAACTAACTCTGAATGGAGCGCGTTAAACGCTCTTTCACTGTACATTACTATTGAAAGGGGGAGACGCATAATGTCCCTGAAAACACACTGTTTTCACCCATCCTTTTGAAGTAGTTTTCTAAAATGTCTCATTTGGGTGTGTTTCTTAGCAAAGATTAGGTAAATGAACTTTCGGTCAGACAATGAGTGAAGACCAGGAACCAATCTATCCGTATCCACCAGAGTAAGATAGAATGTTGTAGTTTTACCCACAGCACTATTACAGGAGAAATGTTCAGCCAAGAGAAGGACTGCATTCAAATGCTGCAATGGAGTTTTGAACTGAATTGAAATAGTCTAAGTGAATATGAATGTCAAGTCACAATTGAAGACATTCAGCGCATCTCAGTCTCTAAGCAAGGAGTGAAATATCTGAAGATTTCTAAGTTCCTCCGAAGTAAAATCACTTCATATGTAGTGAGTTTCTCAACAAAGTTGTCTTCACCATGTAGCTACTTATGAGAGAGCTCTCTTTGCTAGAGGAAGAAATGAGCTGTTTCTGAGCGCGAATGTACTGTCTCCTGGACTCTGTTGGAATACCTTTCAGGAATATGTGTTTGGAGTAATGATTGATAGAAAAAGTCATTGGACATTCAGTTCTGCCATCAGGATAGGTGAATAGAAGCTTAAACCTGCAGCGCCATGCAGTGAATTACCCAATTCATACACGCTCCACCACAGTATTTCTTGTATCCAAAGAAAAACTGTTGTATATTCATGGACTCTGTAGAACATCACTGGCAGTGAAGCAGTTTCTGGAAATTCCCAAAGAAAGTGAAGCTAGAGTTTGAGTGTTCATCACCAAGTTCCTTTCTCTTTTGTATACACGTAAAGAATACGTTGAAATCCCTGTGGAATAACAAGGTTTGTAAAAGGCGTGTATTCAACTAACTCTGAATGGAGCGCGTTAAACGCTCTTTCACTGTACATTACTATTGAAAGGGGGAGACGCATAATGTCCCTGAAAACACACTGTTTTCACCCATCCTTTTGAAGTAGTTTTCTAAAATGTCTCATTTGGGTGTGTTTCTTAGCAAAGATTAGGTAAATGAACTTTCGGTCAGACAATGAGTGAAGACCAGGAACCAATCTATCCGTATCCACCAGAGTAAGATAGAATGTTGTAGTTTTACCCACAGCACTATTACAGGAGAAATGTTCAGCCAAGAGAAGGACTGCATTCAAATGCTGCAATGGAGTTTTGAACTGAATTGAAATAGTCTAAGTGAATATGAATGTCAAGTCACAATTGAAGACATTCAGCGCATCTCAGTCTCTAAGCAAGGAGTGAAATATCTGAAGATTTCTAAGTTCCTCCGAAGTAAAATCACTTCACATGTAGTGAGTTTCTCAACAAAGTTGTCTTCACCATGTAGCTACTTATGAGAGAGCTCTCTTTGCTAGAGGAAGAAATGAGCTGTTTCTGAGCGCGAATGTACTGTCTCCTGGACTCTGTTGGAATACCTTTCAGGAATATGTTTTTGGAGAATAGATTGATAGAGAAAGTCATTGGACATTCAGTTCTGCCATCAGGATAGGTGAATAGAAGCTTAAACCTGCAGCGCCATGCAGTGAATTACCCAATTCATACACGCTCCACCAAAGTATTTCTTGTATCCAAAGAAAAACTGTTGTATATTCATGGACTCTGTAGAACATCACTGGCAGTGAAGCAGTTTCTGGAAATTCCCAAAGAAAGTGAAGCTAGAGTTTGAGTGTTCATCACCAAGTTCCTTTCTCTTTTGTATACACGTAAAGAATACGTTGAAATCCCTGTGGAATAACAAGGTTTGTAAAAGGCGTGTATTCAACTAACTCTGAATGGAGCGCGTTAAACGCTCTTTCACTGTACATTACTATTGAAAGGGGGAGACGCATAATGTCCCTGAAAACACACTGTTTTCACCCATCCTTTTGAAGTAGTTTTCTAAAATGTCTCATTTGGGTGTGTTTCTTAGCAAAGATTAGGTAAATGAACTTTCGGTCAGACAATGAGTGAAGACCAGGAACCAATCTATCCGTATCCACCAGAGTAAGATAGAATGTTGTAGTTTTACCCACAGCACTATTACAGGAGAAATGTTCAGCCAAGAGAAGGACTGCATTCAAATGCTGCAATGGAGTTTTGAACTGAATTGAAATAGTCTAAGTGAATATGAATGTCAAGTCACAATTGAAGACATTCAGCGCATCTCAGTCTCTAAGCAAGGAGTGAAATATCTGAAGATTTCTAAGTTCCTCCGAAGTAAAATCACTTCACATGTAGTGAGTTTCTCAACAAAGTTGTCTTCACCATGTAGCTACTTATGAGAGAGCTCTCTTTGCTAGAGGAAGAAATGAGCTGTTTCTGAGCGCGAATGTACTGTCTCCTGGACTCTGTTGGAATACCTTTCAGGAATATGTGTTTGGAGAAGTGATTGATAGAGAAAGCCATTGGACATTCAGTTCTGCCATCAGGATAGGTGAATAGAAGCTTAAACCTGCAGCGCCATGCAGTGAATTACCCAATTCATACACGCTCCACCACAGTATTTCTTGTATCCAAAGAAAAACTGTTGTATATTCATGGACTCTGTAGAACATCACTGGCAGTGAAGCAGTTTCTGGAAATTCCCAAAGAAAGTGAAGCTAGAGTTTGAGTGTTCATCACCAAGTTCCTTTCTCTTTTGTATACACGTAAAGAATACGTTGAAATCCCTGTGGAATAACAAGGTTTGTAAAAGGCGTGTATTCAACTAACTCTGAATGGAGCGCGTTAAACGCTCTTTCACTGTACATTACTATTGAAAGGGGGAGACGCATAATGTCCCTGAAAACACACTGTTTTCACCCATCCTTTTGAAGTAGTTTTCTAAAATGTCTCATTTGGGTGTGTTTCTTAGCAAAGATTAGGTAAATGAACTTTCGTTCAGACAATGAGTGAAGACCAGGAACCAATCTATCCGTATCCACCAGAGTAAGATAGAATGTTGTAGTTTTACCCACAGCACTATTACAGGAGAAATGTTCAGCCAAGAGAAGGACTGCATTCAAATGCTGCAATGGAGTTTTGAACTGAATTGAAATAGTCTAAGTGAATATGAATGTCAAGTCACAATTGAAGACATTCAGCGCATCTCAGTCTCTAAGCAAGGAGTGAAATATCTGAAGATTTCTAAGTTCCTCCGAAGTAAAATCACTTCACATGTAGTGAGTTTCTCAACAAAGTTGTCTTCACCATGTAGCTACTTATGAGAGAGCTCTCTTTGCTAGAGGAAGAAATGAGCTGTTTCTGAGCGCGAATGTACTGTCTCCTGGACTCTGTTGGAATACCTTTCAGGAATATGTGTTTGGAGAAGTGATTGATAGAGAAAGCCATTGGACATTCAGTTCTGCCATCAGGATAGGTGAATAGAAGCTTAAACCTGCAGCGCCATGCAGTGAATTACCCAATTCATACACGCTCCACCACAGTATTTCTTGTATCCAAAGAAAAACTGTTGTATATTCATGGACTCTGTAGAACATCACTGGCAGTGAAGCAGTTTCTGGAAATTCCCAAAGAAAGTGAAGCTAGAGTTTGAGTGTTCATCACCAAGTTCCTTTCTCTTTTGTATACACGTAAAGAATACGTTGAAATCCCTGTGGAATAACAAGGTTTGTAAAAGGCGTGTATTCAACTAACTCTGAATGGAGCGCGTTAAACGCTCTTTCACTGTACATTACTATTGAAAGGGGGAGACGCATAATGTCCCTGAAAACACACTGTTTTCACCCATCCTTTTGAAGTAGTTTTCTAAAATGTCTCATTTGGGTGTGTTTCTTAGCAAAGATTAGGTAAATGAACTTTCGTTCAGACAATGAGTGAAGACCAGGAACCAATCTATCCGTATCCACCAGAGTAAGATAGAATGTTGTAGTTTTACCCACAGCACTATTACAGGAGAAATGTTCAGCCAAGAGAAGGACTGCATTCAAATGCTGCAATGGAGTTTTGAACTGAATTGAAATAGTCTAAGTGAATATGAATGTCAAGTCACAATTGAAGACATTCAGCGCATCTCAGTCTCTAAGCAAGGAGTGAAATATCTGAAGATTTCTAAGTTCCTCCGAAGTAAAAT
Organism: Artibeus jamaicensis; assembly: GCF_021234435.1. Lineage (NCBI taxonomy): Eukaryota > Metazoa > Chordata > Mammalia > Chiroptera > Phyllostomidae > Artibeus > Artibeus jamaicensis. The sequence goes on from NW_026521903.1 coordinate 5,632, forward strand.
CACTTCACATGTAGTGAGTTTCTCAACAAAGTTGTCTTCACCATGTAGCTACTTATGAGAGAGCTCTCTTTGCTAGAGGAAGAAATGAGCTGTTTCTGAGCGCGAATGTACTGTCTCCTGGACTCTGTTGGAATACCTTTCAGGAATATGTGTTTGGAGTAATGATTGATAGAGAAAGCCATTGGACATTCAGTTCTGCCATCAGGATAGGTGAATAGAAGCTTAAACCTGCAGCGCCATGCAGTGAATTACCCAATTCATACACGCTCCACCACAGTATTTCTTGTATCCAAAGAAAAACTGTTGTATATTCATGGACTCTGTAGAACATCACTGGCAGTGAAGCAGTTTCTGGAAATTCCCAAAGAAAGTGAAGCTAGAGTTTGAGTGTTCATCACCAAGTTCCTTTCTCTTTTGTATACACGTAAAGAATACGTTGAAATCCCTGTGGAATAACAAGGTTTGTAAAAGGCGTGTATTCAACTAACTCTGAATGGAGCGCGTTAAACGCTCTTTCACTGTACATTACTATTGAAAGGGGGAGACGCATAATGTCCCTGAAAACACACTGTTTTCACCCATCCTTTTGAAGTAGTTTTCTAAAATGTCTCATTTGGGTGTGTTTCTTAGCAAAGATTAGGTAAATGAACTTTCGGTCAGACAATGAGTGAAGACCAGGAACCAATCTATCCGTATCCACCAGAGTAAGATAGAATGTTGTAGTTTTACCCACAGCACTATTACAGGAGAAATGTTCAGCCAAGAGAAGGACTGCATTCAAATGCTGCAATGGAGTTTTGAACTGAATTGAAATAGTCTAAGTGAATATGAATGTCAAGTCACAATTGAAGACATTCAGCGCATCTCAGTCTCTAAGCAAGGAGTGAAATATCTGAAGATTTCTAAGTTCCTCCGAAGTAAAATCACTTCATATGTAGTGAGTTTCTCAACAAAGTTGTCTTCACCATGTAGCTACTTATGAGAGAGCTCTCTTTGCTAGAGGAAGAAATGAGCTGTTTCTGAGCGCGAATGTACTGTCTCCTGGACTCTGTTGGAATACCTTTCAGGAATATGTGTTTGGAGAAGTGATTGATAGAGAAAGCCATTGGACATTCAGTTCTGCCATCAGGATAGGTGAATAGAAGCTTAAACCTGCAGCGCCATGCAGTGAATTACCCAATTCATACACGCTCCACCACAGTATTTCTTGTATCCAAAGAAAAACTGTTGTATATTCATGGACTCTGTAGAACATCACTGGCAGTGAAGCAGTTTCTGGAAATTCCCAAAGAAAGTGAAGCTAGAGTTTGAGTGTTCATCACCAAGTTCCTTTCTCTTTTGTATACACGTAAAGAATACGTTGAAATCCCTGTGGAATAACAAGGTTTGTAAAAGGCGTGTATTCAACTAACTCTGAATGGAGCGCGTTAAACGCTCTTTCACTGTACATTACTATTGAAAGGGGGAGACGCATAATGTCCCTGAAAACACACTGTTTTCACCCATCCTTTTGAAGTAGTTTTCTAAAATGTCTCATTTGGGTGTGTTTCTTAGCAAAGATTAGGTAAATGAACTTTCGTTCAGACAATGAGTGAAGACCAGGAACCAATCTATCCGTATCCACCAGAGTAAGATAGAATGTTGTAGTTTTACCCACAGCACTATTACAGGAGAAATGTTCAGCCAAGAGAAGGACTGCATTCAAATGCTGCAATGGAGTTTTGAACTGAATTGAAATAGTCTAAGTGAATATGAATGTCAAGTCACAATTGAAGACATTCAGCGCATCTCAGTCTCTAAGCAAGGAGTGAAATATCTGAAGATTTCTAAGTTCCTCCGAAGTAAAATCACTTCACATGTAGTGAGTTTCTCAACAAAGTTGTCTTCACCATGTAGCTACTTATGAGAGAGCTCTCTTTGCTAGAGGAAGAAATGAGCTGTTTCTGAGCGCGAATGTACTGTCTCCTGGACTCTGTTGGAATACCTTTCAGGAATATGTGTTTGGAGAAATGATTGATAGAGAAAGCCATTGGACATTCAGTTCTGCCATCAGGATAGGTGAATAGAAGCTTAAACCTGCAGCGCCATGCAGTGAATTACCCAATTCATACACGCTCCACCACAGTATTTCTTGTATCCAAAGAAAAACTGTTGTATATTCATGGACTCTGTAGAACATCACTGGCAGTGAAGCAGTTTCTGGAAATTCCCAAAGAAAGTGAAGCTAGAGTTTGAGTGTTCATCACCAAGTTCCTTTCTCTTTTGTATACACGTAAAGAATACGTTGAAATCCCTGTGGAATAACAAGGTTTGTAAAAGGCGTGTATTCAACTAACTCTGAATGGAGCGCGTTAAACGCTCTTTCACTGTACATTACTATTGAAAGGGGGAGACGCATAATGTCCCTGAAAACACACTGTTTTCACCCATCCTTTTGAAGTAGTTTTCTAAAATGTCTCATTTGGGTGTGTTTCTTAGCAAAGATTAGGTAAATGAACTTTCGGTCAGACAATGAGTGAAGACCAGGAACCAATCTATCCGTATCCACCAGAGTAAGATAGAATGTTGTAGTTTTACCCACAGCACTATTACAGGAGAAATGTTCAGCCAAGAGAAGGACTGCATTCAAATGCTGCAATGGAGTTTTGAACTGAATTGAAATAGTCTAAGTGAATATGAATGTCAAGTCACAATTGAAGACATTCAGCGCATCTCAGTCTCTAAGCAAGGAGTGAAATATCTGAAGATTTCTAAGTTCCTCCGAAGTAAAATCACTTCACATGTAGTGAGTTTCTCAACAAAGTTGTCTTCACCATGTAGCTACTTATGAGAGAGCTCTCTTTGCTAGAGGAAGAAATGAGCTGTTTCTGAGCGCGAATGTACTGTCTCCTGGACTCTGTTGGAATACCTTTCAGGAATATGTGTTTGGAGAAGTGATTGATAGAGAAAGCCATTGGACATTCAGTTCTGCCATCAGGATAGGTGAATAGAAGCTTAAACCTGCAGCGCCATGCAGTGAATTACCCAATTCATACACGCTCCACCACAGTATTTCTTGTATCCAAAGAAAAACTGTTGTATATTCATGGACTCTGTAGAACATCACTGGCAGTGAAGCAGTTTCTGGAAATTCCCAAAGAAAGTGAAGCTAGAGTTTGAGTGTTCATCACCAAGTTCCTTTCTCTTTTGTATACACGTAAAGAATACGTTGAAATCCCTGTGGAATAACAAGGTTTGTAAAAGGCGTGTATTCAACTAACTCTGAATGGAGCGCGTTAAACGCTCTTTCACTGTACATTACTATTGAAAGGGGGGAGACGCATAATGTCCCTGAAAACACACTGTTTTCACCCATCCTTTTGAAGTAGTTTTCTAAAATGTCTCATTTGGGTGTGTTTCTTAGCAAAGATTAGGTAAATGAACTTTCGGTCAGACAATGAGTGAAGACCAGGAACCAATCTATCCGTATCCACCAGAGTAAGATAGAATGTTGTAGTTTTACCCACAGCACTATTACAGGAGAAATGTTCAGCCAAGAGAAGGACTGCATTCAAATGCTGCAATGGAGTTTTGAACTGAATTGAAATAGTCTAAGTGAATATGAATGTCAAGTCACAATTGAAGACATTCAGCGCATCTCAGTCTCTAAGCAAGGAGTGAAATATCTGAAGATTTCTAAGTTCCTCCGAAGTAAAATCACTTCACATGTAGTGAGTTTCTCAACAAAGTTGTCTTCACCATGTAGCTACTTATGAGAGAGCTCTCTTTGCTAGAGGAAGAAATGAGCTGTTTCTGAGCGCGAATGTACTGTCTCCTGGACTCTGTTGGAATACCTTTCAGGAATATGTGTTTGGAGAAGAGATTGATAGAGAAAGTCATTGGACATTCAGTTCTGCCATCAGGATAGGTGAATAGAAGCTTAAACCTGCAGCGCCATGCAGTGAATTACCCAATTCATACACGCTCCACCACAGTATTTCTTGTATCCAAAGAAAAACTGTTGTATATTCATGGACTCTGTAGAACATCACTGGCAGTGAAGCAGTTTCTGGAAATTCCCAAAGAAAGTGAAGCTAGAGTTTGAGTGTTCATCACCAAGTTCCTTTCTCTTTTGTATACACGTAAAGAATACGTTGAAATCCCTGTGGAATAACAAGGTTTGTAAAAGGCGTGTATTCAACTAACTCTGAATGGAGCGCGTTAAACGCTCTTTCACTGTACATTACTATTGAAAGGGGGAGACGCATAATGTCCCTGAAAACACACTGTTTTCACCCATCCTTTTGAAGTAGTTTTCTAAAATGTCTCATTTGGGTGTGTTTCTTAGCAAAGATTAGGTAAATGAACTTTCGGTCAGACAATGAGTGAAGACCAGGAACCAATCTATCCGTATCCACCAGAGTAAGATAGAATGTTGTAGTTTTACCCACAGCACTATTACAGGAGAAATGTTCAGCCAAGAGAAGGACTGCATTCAAATGCTGCAATGGAGTTTTGAACTGAATTGAAATAGTCTAAGTGAATATGAATGTCAAGTCACAATTGAAGACATTCAGCGCATCTCAGTCTCTAAGCAAGGAGTGAAATATCTGAAGATTTCTAAGTTCCTCCGAAGTAAAATCACTTCACATGTAGTGAGTTTCTCAACAAAGTTGTCTTCACCATGTAGCTACTTATGAGAGAGCTCTCTTTGCTAGAGGAAGAAATGAGCTGTTTCTGAGCGCGAATGTACTGTCTCCTGGACTCTGTTGGAATACCTTTCAGGAATATGTGTTTGGAGAAGTGATTGATAGAGAAAGCCATTGGACATTCAGTTCTGCCATCAGGATAGGTGAATAGAAGCTTAAACCTGCAGCGCCATGCAGTGAATTACCCAATTCATACACGCTCCACCACAGTATTTCTTGTATCCAAAGAAAAACTGTTGTATATTCATGGACTCTGTAGAACATCACTGGCAGTGAAGCAGTTTCTGGAAATTCCCAAAGAAAGTGAAGCTAGAGTTTGAGTGTTCATCACCAAGTTCCTTTCTCTTTTGTATACACGTAAAGAATACGTTGAAATCCCTGTGGAATAACAAGGTTTGTAAAAGGCGTGTATTCAACTAACTCTGAATGGAGCGCGTTAAACGCTCTTTCACTGTACATTACTATTGAAAGGGGGAGACGCATAATGTCCCTGAAAACACACTGTTTTCACCCATCCTTTTGAAGTAGTTTTCTAAAATGTCTCATTTGGGTGTGTTTCTTAGCAAAGATTAGGTAAATGAACTTTCGGTCAGACAATGAGTGAAGACCAGGAACCAATCTATCCGTATCCACCAGAGTAAGATAGAATGTTGTAGTTTTACCCACAGCACTATTACAGGAGAAATGTTCAGCCAAGAGAAGGACTGCATTCAAATGCTGCAATGGAGTTTTGAACTGAATTGAAATAGTCTAAGTGAATATGAATGTCAAGTCACAATTGAAGACATTCAGCGCATCTCAGTCTCTAAGCAAGGAGTGAAATATCTGAAGATTTCTAAGTTCCTCCGAAGTAAAATCACTTCATATGTAGTGAGTTTCTCAACAAAGTTGTCTTCACCATGTAGCTACTTATGAGAGAGCTCTCTTTGCTAGAGGAAGAAATGAGCTGTTTCTGAGCGCGAATGTACTGTCTCCTGGACTCTGTTGGAATACCTTTCAGGAATATGTGTTTGGAGAAGTGATTGATAGAGAAAGCCATTGGACATTCAGTTCTGCCATCAGGATAGGTGAATAGAAGCTTAAACCTGCAGCGCCATGCAGTGAATTACCCAATTCATACACGCTCCACCACAGTATTTCTTGTATCCAAAGAAAAACTGTTGTATATTCATGGACTCTGTAGAACATCACTGGCAGTGAAGCAGTTTCTGGAAATTCCCAAAGAAAGTGAAGCTAGAGTTTGAGTGTTCATCACCAAGTTCCTTTCTCTTTTGTATACACGTAAAGAATACGTTGAAATCCCTGTGGAATAACAAGGTTTGTAAAAGGCGTGTATTCAACTAACTCTGAATGGAGCGCGTTAAACGCTCTTTCACTGTACATTACTATTGAAAGGGGGAGACGCATAATGTCCCTGAAAACACACTGTTTTCACCCATCCTTTTGAAGTAGTTTTCTAAAATGTCTCATTTGGGTGTGTTTCTTAGCAAAGATTAGGTAAATGAACTTTCGGTCAGACAATGAGTGAAGACCAGGAACCAATCTATCCGTATCCACCAGAGTAAGATAGAATGTTGTAGTTTTACCCACAGCACTATTACAGGAGAAATGTTCAGCCAAGAGAAGGACTGCATTCAAATGCTGCAATGGAGTTTTGAACTGAATTGAAATAGTCTAAGTGAATATGAATGTCAAGTCACAATTGAAGACATTCAGCGCATCTCAGTCTCTAAGCAAGGAGTGAAATATCTGAAGATTTCTAAGTTCCTCCGAAGTAAAATCACTTCACATGTAGTGACTTTCTCAACAAAGTTGTCTTCACCATGTAGCTACTTATGAGAGAGCTCTCTTTGCTAGAGGAAGAAATGAGCTGTTTCTGAGCGCGAATGTACTGTCTCCTGGACTCTGTTGGAATACCTTTCAGGAATATGTGTTTGGAGAAGTGATTGATAGAGAAAGCCATTGGACATTCAGTTCTGCCATCAGGATAGGTGAATAGAAGCTTAAACCTGCAGCGCCATGCAGTGAATTACCCAATTCATACACGCTCCACCACAGTATTTCTTGTATCCAAAGAAAAACTGTTGTATATTCATGGACTCTGTAGAACATCACTGGCAGTGAAGCAGTTTCTGGAAATTCCCAAAGAAAGTGAAGCTAGAGTTTGAGTGTTCATCACCAAGTTCCTTTCTCTTTTGTATACACGTAAAGAATACGTTGAAATCCCTGTGGAATAACAAGGTTTGTAAAAGGCGTGTATTCAACTAACTCTGAATGGAGCGCGTTAAACGCTCTTTCACTGTACATTACTATTGAAAGGGGGAGACGCATAATGTCCCTGAAAACACACTGTTTTCACCCATCCTTTTGAAGTAGTTTTCTAAAATGTCTCATTTGGGTGTGTTTCTTAGCAAAGATTAGGTAAATGAACTTTCGTTCAGACAATGAGTGAAGACCAGGAACCAATCTATCCGTATCCACCAGAGTAAGATAGAATGTTGTAGTTTTACCCACAGCACTATTACAGGAGAAATGTTCAGCCAAGAGAAGGACTGCATTCAAATGCTGCAATGGAGTTTTGAACTGAATTGAAATAGTCTAAGTGAATATGAATGTCAAGTCACAATTGAAGACATTCAGCGCATCTCAGTCTCTAAGCAAGGAGTGAAATATCTGAAGATTTCTAAGTTCCTCCGAAGTAAAATCACTTCACATGTAGTGAGTTTCTCAACAAAGTTGTCTTCACCATGTAGCTACTTATGAGAGAGCTCTCTTTGCTAGAGGAAGAAATGAGCTGTTTCTGAGCGCGAATGTACTGTCTCCTGGACTCTGTTGGAATACCTTTCAGGAATATGTGTTTGGAGAAGTGATTGATAGAGAAAGCCATTGGACATTCAGTTCTGCCATCAGGATAGGTGAATAGAAGCTTAAACCTGCAGCGCCATGCAGTGAATTACCCAATTCATACACGCTCCACCACAGTATTTCTTGTATCCAAAGAAAAACTGTTGTATATTCATGGACTCTGTAGAACATCACTGGCAGTGAAGCAGTTTCTGGAAATTCCCAAAGAAAGTGAAGCTAGAGTTTGAGTGTTCATCACCAAGTTCCTTTCTCTTTTGTATACACGTAAAGAATACGTTGAAATCCCTGTGGAATAACAAGGTTTGTAAAAGGCGTGTATTCAACTAACTCTGAATGGAGCGCGTTAAACGCTCTTTCACTGTACATTACTATTGAAAGGGGGAGACGCATAATGTCCCTGAAAACACACTGTTTTCACCCATCCTTTTGAAGTAGTTTTCTAAAATGTCTCATTTGGGTGTGTTTCTTAGCAAAGATTAGGTAAATGAACTTTCGTTCAGACAATGAGTGAAGACCAGGAACCAATCTATCCGTATCCACCAGAGTAAGATAGAATGTTGTAGTTTTACCCACAGCACTATTACAGGAGAAATGTTCAGCCAAGAGAAGGACTGCATTCAAATGCTGCAATGGAGTTTTGAACTGAATTGAAATAGTCTAAGTGAATATGAATGTCAAGTCACAATTGAAGACATTCAGCGCATCTCAGTCTCTAAGCAAGGAGTGAAATATCTGAAGATTTCTAAGTTCCTCCGAAGTAAAATCACTTCACATGTAGTGAGTTTCTCAACAAAGTTGTCTTCACCATGTAGCTACTTATGAGAGAGCTCTCTTTGCTAGAGGAAGAAATGAGCTGTTTCTGAGCGCGAATGTACTGTCTCCTGGACTCTGTTGGAATACCTTTCAGGAATATGTGTTTGGAGAAATGATTGATAGAGAAAGTCATTGGACATTCAGTTCTGCCATCAGGATAGGTGAATAGAAGCTTAAACCTGCAGCGCCATGCAGTGAATTACCCAATTCATACACGCTCCACCACAGTATTTCTTGTATCCAAAGAAAAACTGTTGTATATTCATGGACTCTGTAGAACATCACTGGCAGTGAAGCAGTTTCTGGAAATTCCCAAAGAAAGTGAAGCTAGAGTTTGAGTGTTCATCACCAAGTTCCTTTCTCTTTTGTATACACGTAAAGAATACGTTGAAATCCCTGTGGAATAACAAGGTTTGTAAAAGGCGTGTATTCAACTAACTCTGAATGGAGCGCGTTAAACGCTCTTTCACTGTACATTACTATTGAAAGGGGGAGACGCATAATGTCCCTGAAAACACACTGTTTTCACCCATCCTTTTGAAGTAGTTTTCTAAAATGTCTCATTTGGGTGTGTTTCTTAGCAAAGATTAGGTAAATGAACTTTCGGTCAGACAATGAGTGAAGACCAGGAACCAATCTATCCGTATCCACCAGAGTAAGATAGAATGTTGTAGTTTTACCCACAGCACTATTACAGGAGAAATGTTCAGCCAAGAGAAGGACTGCATTCAAATGCTGCAATGGAGTTTTGAACTGAATTGAAATAGTCTAAGTGAATATGAATGTCAAGTCACAATTGAAGACATTCAGCGCATCTCAGTCTCTAAGCAAGGAGTGAAATATCTGAAGATTTCTAAGTTCCTCCGAAGTAAAATCACTTCACATGTAGTGAGTTTCTCAACAAAGTTGTCTTCACCATGTAGCTACTTATGAGAGAGCTCTCTTTGCTAGAGGAAGAAATGAGCTGTTTCTGAGCGCGAATGTACTGTCTCCTGGACTCTGTTGGAATACCTTTCAGGAATATGTGTTTGGAGAAGTGATTGATAGAGAAAGCCATTGGACATTCAGTTCTGCCATCAGGATAGGTGAATAGAAGCTTAAACCTGCAGCGCCATGCAGTGAATTACCCAATTCATACACGCTCCACCACAGTATTTCTTGTATCCAAAGAAAAACTGTTGTATATTCATGGACTCTGTAGAACATCACTGGCAGTGAAGCAGTTTCTGGAAATTCCCAAAGAAAGTGAAGCTAGAGTTTGAGTGTTCATCACCAAGTTCCTTTCTCTTTTGTATACACGTAAAGAATACGTTGAAATCCCTGTGGAATAACAAGGTTTGTAAAAGGCGTGTATTCAACTAACTCTGAATGGAGCGCGTTAAACGCTCTTTCACTGTACATTACTATTGAAAGGGGGAGACGCATAATGTCCCTGAAAACACACTGTTTTCACCCATCCTTTTGAAGTAGTTTTCTAAAATGTCTCATTTGGGTGTGTTTCTTAGCAAAGATTAGGTAAATGAACTTTCGTGTCAGACAATGAGTGAAGACCAGGAACCAATCTATCCGTATCCACCAGAGTAAGATAGAATGTTGTAGTTTTACCCACAGCACTATTACAGGAGAAATGTTCAGCCAAGAGAAGGACTGCATTCAAATGCTGCAATGGAGTTTTGAACTGAATTGAAATAGTCTAAGTGAATATGAATGTCAAGTCACAATTGAAGACATTCAGCGCATCTCAGTCTCTAAGCAAGGAGTGAAATATCTGAAGATTTCTAAGTTCCTCCGAAGTAAAATCACTTCACATGTAGTGAGTTTCTCAACAAAGTTGTCTTCACCATGTAGCTACTTATGAGAGAGCTCTCTTTGCTAGAGGAAGAAATGAGCTGTTTCTGAGCGCGAATGTACTGTCTCCTGGACTCTGTTGGAATACCTTTCAGGAATATGTGTTTGGAGAAGTGATTGATAGAGAAAGCCATTGGACATTCAGTTCTGCCATCAGGATAGGTGAATAGAAGCTTAAACCTGCAGCGCCATGCAGTGAATTACCCAATTCATACACGCTCCACCACAGTATTTCTTGTATCCAAAGAAAAACTGTTGTATATTCATGGACTCTGTAGAACATCACTGGCAGTGAAGCAGTTTCTGGAAATTCCCAAAGAAAGTGAAGCTAGAGTTTGAGTGTTCATCACCAAGTTCCTTTCTCTTTTGTATACACGTAAAGAATACGTTGAAATCCCTGTGGAATAACAAGGTTTGTAAAAGGCGTGTATTCAACTAACTCTGAATGGAGCGCGTTAAACGCTCTTTCACTGTACATTACTATTGAAAGGGGGAGACGCATAATGTCCCTGAAAACACACTGTTTTCACCCATCCTTTTGAAGTAGTTTTCTAAAATGTCTCATTTGGGTGTGTTTCTTAGCAAAGATTAGGTAAATGAACTTTCGGTCAGACAATGAGTGAAGACCAGGAACCAATCTATCCGTATCCACCAGAGTAAGATAGAATGTTGTAGTTTTACCCACAGCACTATTACAGGAGAAATGTTCAGCCAAGAGAAGGACTGCATTCAAATGCTGCAATGGAGTTTTGAACTGAATTGAAATAGTCTAAGTGAATATGAATGTCAAGTCACAATTGAAGACATTCAGCGCATCTCAGTCTCTAAGCAAGGAGTGAAATATCTGAAGATTTCTAAGTTCCTCCGAAGTAAAATCACTTCACATGTAGTGAGTTTCTCAACAAAGTTGTCTTCACCATGTAGCTACTTATGAGAGAGCTCTCTTTGCTAGAGGAAGAAATGAGCTGTTTCTGAGCGCGAATGTACTGTCTCCTGGACTCTGTTGGAATACCTTTCAGGAATATGTGTTTGGAGAAGTGATTGATAGAGAAAGCCATTGGACATTCAGTTCTGCCATCAGGATAGGTGAATAGAAGCTTAAACCTGCAGCGCCATGCAGTGAATTACCCAATTCATACACGCTCCACCACAGTATTTCTTGTATCCAAAGAAAAACTGTTGTATATTCATGGACTCTGTAGAACATCACTGGCAGTGAAGCAGTTTCTGGAAATTCCCAAAGAAAGTGAAGCTAGAGTTTGAGTGTTCATCACCAAGTTCCTTTCTCTTTTGTATACACGTAAAGAATACGTTGAAATCCCTGTGGAATAACAAGGTTTGTAAAAGGCGTGTATTCAACTAACTCTGAATGGAGCGCGTTAAACGCTCTTTCACTGTACATTACTATTGAAAGGGGGAGACGCATAATGTCCCTGAAAACACACTGTTTTCACCCATCCTTTTGAAGTAGTTTTCTAAAATGTCTCATTTGGGTGTGTTTCTTAGCAAAGATTAGGTAAATGAACTTTCGGTCAGACAATGAGTGAAGACCAGGAACCAATCTATCCGTATCCACCAGAGTAAGATAGAATGTTGTAGTTTTACCCACAGCACTATTACAGGAGAAATGTTCAGCCAAGAGAAGGACTGCATTCAAATGCTGCAATGGAGTTTTGAACTGAATTGAAATAGTCTAAGTGAATATGAATGTCAAGTCACAATTGAAGACATTCAGCGCATCTCAGTCTCTAAGCAAGGAGTGAAATATCTGAAGATTTCTAAGTTCCTCCGAAGTAAAATCACTTCACATGTAGTGAGTTTCTCAACAAAGTTGTCTTCACCATGTAGCTACTTATGAGAGAGCTCTCTTTGCTAGAGGAAGAAATGAGCTGTTTCTGAGCGCGAATGTACTGTCTCCTGGACTCTGTTGGAATACCTTTCAGGAATATGTGTTTGGAGAAGTGATTGATAGAGAAAGCCATTGGACATTCAGTTCTGCCATCAGGATAGGTGAATAGAAGCTTAAACCTGCAGCGCCATGCAGTGAATTACCCAATTCATACACGCTCCACCACAGTATTTCTTGTATCCAAAGAAAAACTGTTGTATATTCATGGACTCTGTAGAACATCACTGGCAGTGAAGCAGTTTCTGGAAATTCCCAAAGAAAGTGAAGCTAGAGTTTGAGTGTTCATCACCAAGTTCCTTTCTCTTTTGTATACACGTAAAGAATACGTTGAAATCCCTGTGGAATAACAAGGTTTGTAAAAGGCGTGTATTCAACTAACTCTGAATGGAGCGCGTTAAACGCTCTTTCACTGTACATTACTATTGAAAGGGGGAGACGCATAATGTCCCTGAAAACACACTGTTTTCACCCATCCTTTTGAAGTAGTTTTCTAAAATGTCTCATTTGGGTGTGTTTCTTAGCAAAGATTAGGTAAATGAACTTTCGGTCAGACAATGAGTGAAGACCAGGAACCAATCTATCCGTATCCACCAGAGTAAGATAGAATGTTGTAGTTTTACCCACAGCACTATTACAGGAGAAATGTTCAGCCAAGAGAAGGACTGCATTCAAATGCTGCAATGGAGTTTTGAACTGAATTGAAATAGTCTAAGTGAATATGAATGTCAAGTCACAATTGAAGACATTCAGCGCATCTCAGTCTCTAAGCAAGGAGTGAAATATCTGAAGATTTCTAAGTTCCTCCGAAGTAAAATCACTTCACATGTAGTGAGTTTCTCAACAAAGTTGTCTTCACCATGTAGCTACTTATGAGAGAGCTCTCTTTGCTAGAGGAAGAAATGAGCTGTTTCTGAGCGCGAATGTACTGTCTCCTGGACTCTGTTGGAATACCTTTCAGGAATATGTGTTTGGAGAAGTGATTGATAGAGAAAGCCATTGGACATTCAGTTCTGCCATCAGGATAGGTGAATAGAAGCTTAAACCTGCAGCGCCATGCAGTGAATTACCCAATTCATACACGCTCCACCACAGTATTTCTTGTATCCAAAGAAAAACTGTTGTATATTCATGGACTCTGTAGAACATCACTGGCAGTGAAGCAGTTTCTGGAAATTCCCAAAGAAAGTGAAGCTAGAGTTTGAGTGTTCATCACCAAGTTCCTTTCTCTTTTGTATACACGTAAAGAATACGTTGAAATCCCTGTGGAATAACAAGGTTTGTAAAAGGCGTGTATTCAACTAACTCTGAATGGAGCGCGTTAAACGCTCTTTCACTGTACATTACTATTGAAAGGGGGAGACGCATAATGTCCCTGAAAACACACTGTTTTCACCCATCCTTTTGAAGTAGTTTTCTAAAATGTCTCATTTGGGTGTGTTTCTTAGCAAAGATTAGGTAAATGAACTTTCGGTCAGACAATGAGTGAAGACCAGGAACCAATCTATCCGTATCCACCAGAGTAAGATAGAATGTTGTAGTTTTACCCACAGCACTATTACAGGAGAAATGTTCAGCCAAGAGAAGGACTGCATTCAAATGCTGCAATGGAGTTTTGAACTGAATTGAAATAGTCTAAGTGAATATGAATGTCAAGTCACAATTGAAGACATTCAGCGCATCTCAGTCTCTAAGCAAGGAGTGAAATATCTGAAGATTTCTAAGTTCCTCCGAAGTAAAATCACTTCATATGTAGTGAGTTTCTCAACAAAGTTGTCTTCACCATGTAGCTACTTATGAGAGAGCTCTCTTTGCTAGAGGAAGAAATGAGCTGTTTCTGAGCGCGAATGTACTGTCTCCTGGACTCTGTTGGAATACCTTTCAGGAATATGTGTTTGGAGAAGTGATTGATAGAGAAAGCCATTGGACATTCAGTTCTGCCATCAGGATAGGTGAATAGAAGCTTAAACCTGCAGCGCCATGCAGTGAATTACCCAATTCATACACGCTCCACCACAGTATTTCTTGTATCCAAAGAAAAACTGTTGTATATTCATGGACTCTGTAGAACATCACTGGCAGTGAAGCAGTTTCTGGAAATTCCCAAAGAAAGTGAAGCTAGAGTTTGAGTGTTCATCACCAAGTTCCTTTCTCTTTTGTATACACGTAAAGAATACGTTGAAATCCCTGTGGAATAACAAGGTTTGTAAAAGGCGTGTATTCAACTAACTCTGAATGGAGCGCGTTAAACGCTCTTTCACTGTACATTACTATTGAAAGGGGGAGACGCATAATGTCCCTGAAAACACACTGTTTTCACCCATCCTTTTGAAGTAGTTTTCTAAAATGTCTCATTTGGGTGTGTTTCTTAGCAAAGATTAGGTAAATGAACTTTCGGTCAGACAATGAGTGAAGACCAGGAACCAATCTATCCGTATCCACCAGAGTAAGATAGAATGTTGTAGTTTTACCCACAGCACTATTACAGGAGAAATGTTCAGCCAAGAGAAGGACTGCATTCAAATGCTGCAATGGAGTTTTGAACTGAATTGAAATAGTCTAAGTGAATATGAATGTCAAGTCACAATTGAAGACATTCAGCGCATCTCAGTCTCTAAGCAAGGAGTGAAATATCTGAAGATTTCTAAGTTCCTCCGAAGTAAAATCACTTCACATGTAGTGAGTTTCTCAACAAAGTTGTCTTCACCATGTAGCTACTTATGAGAGAGCTCTCTTTGCTAGAGGAAGAAATGAGCTGTTTCTGAGCGCGAATGTACTGTCTCCTGGACTCTGTTGGAATACCTTTCAGGAATATGTGTTTGGAGTAATGATTGATAGAGAAAGCCATTGGACATTCAGTTCTGCCATCAGGATAGGTGAATAGAAGCTTAAACCTGCAGCGCCATGCAGTGAATTACCCAATTCATACACGCTCCACCAAAGTATTTCTTGTATCCAAAGAAAAACTGTTGTATATTCATGGACTCTGTAGAACATCACTGGCAGTGAAGCAGTTTCTGGAAATTCCCAAAGAAAGTGAAGCTAGAGTTTGAGTGTTCATCACCAAGTTCCTTTCTCTTTTGTATACACGTAAAGAATACGTTGAAATCCCTGTGGAATAACAAGGTTTGTAAAAGGCGTGTATTCAACTAACTCTGAATGGAGCGCGTTAAACGCTCTTTCACTGTACATTACTATTGAAAGGGGGAGACGCATAATGTCCCTGAAAACACACTGTTTTCACCCATCCTTTTGAAGTAGTTTTCTAAAATGTCTCATTTGGGTGTGTTTCTTAGCAAAGATTAGGTAAATGAACTTTCGGTCAGACAATGAGTGAAGACCAGGAACCAATCTATCCGTATCCACCAGAGTAAGATAGAATGTTGTAGTTTTACCCACAGCACTATTACAGGAGAAATGTTCAGCCAAGAGAAGGACTGCATTCAAATGCTGCAATGGAGTTTTGAACTGAATTGAAATAGTCTAAGTGAATATGAATGTCAAGTCACAATTGAAGACATTCAGCGCATCTCAGTCTCTAAGCAAGGAGTGAAATATCTGAAGATTTCTAAGTTCCTCCGAAGTAAAATCACTTCACATGTAGTGAGTTTCTCAACAAAGTTGTCTTCACCATGTAGCTACTTATGAGAGAGCTCTCTTTGCTAGAGGAAGAAATGAGCTGTTTCTGAGCGCGAATGTACTGTCTCCTGGACTCTGTTGGAATACCTTTCAGGAATATGTGTTTGGAGTAATGATTGATAGAGAAAGTCATTGGACATTCAGTTCTGCCATCAGGATAGGTGAATAGAAGCTTAAACCTGCAGCGCCATGCAGTGAATTACCCAATTCATACAGGCTCCACCAAAGTATTTCTTGTATCCAAAGAAAAACTGTTGTATATTCATGGACTCTGTAGAACATCACTGGCAGTGAAGCAGTTTCTGGAAATTCCCAAAGAAAGTGAAGCTAGAGTTTGAGTGTTCATCACCAAGTTCCTTTCTCTTTTGTATACACGTAAAGAATACGTTGAAATCCCTGTGGAATAACAAGGTTTGTAAAAGGCGTGTATTCAACTAACTCTGAATGGAGCGCGTTAAACGCTCTTTCACTGTACATTACTATTGAAAGGGGGAGACGCATAATGTCCCTGAAAACACACTGTTTTCACCCATCCTTTTGAAGTAGTTTTCTAAAATGTCTCATTTGGGTGTGTTTCTTAGCAAAGATTAGGTAAATGAACTTTCTGTCAGACAATGAGTGAAGACCAGGAACCAATCTATCCGTATCCACCAGAGTAAGATAGAATGTTGTAGTTTTACCCACAGCACTATTACAGGAGAAATGTTCAGCCAAGAGAAGGACTGCATTCAAATGCTGCAATGGAGTTTTGAACTGAATTGAAATAGTCTAAGTGAATATGAATGTCAAGTCACAATTGAAGACATTCAGCGCATCTCAGTCTCTAAGCAAGGAGTGAAATATCTGAAGATTTCTAAGTTCCTCCGAAGTAAAATCACTTCACATGTAGTGAGTTTCTCAACAAAGTTGTCTTCACCATGTAGCTACTTATGAGAGAGCTCTCTTTGCTAGAGGAAGAAATGAGCTGTTTCTGAGCGCGAATGTACTGTCTCCTGGACTCTGTTGGAATACCTTTCAGGAATATGTGTTTGGAGTAATGATTGATAGAGAAAGTCATTGGACATTCAGTTCTGCCATCAGGATAGGTGAATAGAAGCTTAAACCTGCAGCGCCATGCAGTGAATTACCCAATTCATACACGCTCCACCAAAGTATTTCTTGTATCCAAAGAAAAACTGTTGTATATTCATGGACTCTGTAGAACATCACTGGCAGTGAAGCAGTTTCTGGAAATTCCCAAAGAAAGTGAAGCTAGAGTTTGAGTGTTCATCACCAAGTTCCTTTCTCTTTTGTATACACGTAAAGAATACGTTGAAATCCCTGTGGAATAACAAGGTTTGTAAAAGGCGTGTATTCAACTAACTCTGAATGGAGCGCGTTAAACGCTCTTTCACTGTACATTACTATTGAAAGGGGGAGACGCATAATGTCCCTGAAAACACACTGTTTTCACCCATCCTTTTGAAGTAGTTTTCTAAAATGTCTCATTTGGGTGTGTTTCTTAGCAAAGATTAGGTAAATGAACTTTCTGTCAGACAATGAGTGAAGACCAGGAACCAATCTATCCGTATCCACCAGAGTAAGATAGAATGTTGTAGTTTTACCCACAGCACTATTACAGGAGAAATGTTCAGCCAAGAGAAGGACTGCATTCAAATGCTGCAATGGAGTTTTGAACTGAATTGAAATAATCTAAGTGAATATGAATGTCAAGTCACAATTGAAGACATTCAGCGCATCTCAGTCTCTAAGCAAGGAGTGAAATATCTGAAGATTTCTAAGTTCCTCCGAAGTAAAATCACTTCATATGTAGTGAGTTTCTCAACAAAGTTGTCTTCACCATGTAGCTACTTATGAGAGAGCTCTCTTTGCTAGAGGAAGAAATGAGCTGTTTCTGAGCGCGAATGTACTGTCTCCTGGACTCTGTTGGAATACCTTTCAGGAATATGTGTTTGGAGTAATGATTGATAGAGAAAGTCATTGGACATTCAGTTCTGCCATCAGGATAGGTGAATAGAAGCTTAAACCTGCAGCGCCATGCAGTGAATTACCCAATTCATACAGGCTCCACCAAAGTATTTCTTGTATCCAAAGAAAAACTGTTGTATATTCATGGACTCTGTAGAACATCACTGGCAGTGAAGCAGTTTCTGGAAATTCCCAAAGAAAGTGAAGCTAGAGTTTGAGTGTTCATCACCAAGTTCCTTTCTCTTTTGTATACACGTAAAGAATACGTTGAAATCCCTGTGGAATAACAAGGTTTGTAAAAGGCGTGTATTCAACTAACTCTGAATGGAGCGTGTAACGCTCTTTCACTGTACATTACTATTGAAAGGGGGGAGACGCATAATGTCCCTGAAAACACACTGTTGC